>NC_057810.1:429516140-429525535 GCF_018294505.1 Triticum aestivum
GCCCCAGCACCGCCTCCCTTGCCGGTCGCCGGCCACCGCCCGGCCCCGATCAACGCCGCCTCGGGCGCCCCCGAGCTCCGTCCCGGCGAGCTCCTCCGGCCTCCTCCCTCACCTCCGGCGATGAACTCCGGCGACCTCGGCCCTGGATCTAAGATCCATAACACCTAGGTTGACTTTCCCCGACCCCCGAAATCATCGAAGTCTTTTTCTGCAGATTAATTGTTGCAACTTCGTCATGCCATAACTATGCACTCGTGGCTCCGTTTTGGGAGTATAGCATATCAAATTGTTTGCCTTGATGAGTACATCATTTCATCTCATTGCATCATTTTCATTTGAGCTCATCTTGATGCCCGAAATGCTGTTGGAAGAGGGCTATGTGATGTTAGTTTCAGTTTCTTATCAGATCATGCACTTTTGTCATTTTTGCCATGATTGATGTGTGCATCTTATGAACTTGAGCCCTACAGGTGTTTTTTTCTATGCCATGCCATCTTTACAGGGGTGTATGCCATGTTTTTTTGTGATCTCTGTGGTGACTAGCACAAGCATGCAAACCAGGCTTCGTGATGTTGCTGATTTCAGCCCCTGTTCTGCTGTTATTTTTATGCCATGTAAACTTGATGCTACAGAGAGATCCATGCTTATTTTGAGAAACTTCAGTAAGGGTGTTTTTAACATATGGTTATGCTCTATCCATTCATGCCCCTGTTTGAAATTATGGACTATTCTAGAATGGCATTTTCGTGCTCTACTTTTGCAACAAAATGTTTCCTGGCAGATTGTTTACATGTTATTCAATTTTTCCAAGGTTGTTGTAGTTGATCCGTGTATGCTATGATGTTGTTCTTGCCATGTATAGCTTCTATGCCATGTCTTCTTGATGGATGCATGCTTAGTTTATCATGAAATGCTCTGTAGTGGGTGCATCGAGCTCGCGAAGATGCCTTCATAATTCTGTCAATGCCATGCCCAGTTTGCTGAATCTGTTAACGAAACTTGCTATGTTTACATGGGTGCCATCATATCTTCTGGTCCTTTTTGGCTCATGGTCAGTAAGGGACTTTTGTTCTATGCTTTGAGTAGAATCATGTCATGCCTTGTTTTGCTATTATAAGTTCCTATAGCATGTTGATTGCTTGCTCTGAATATTGCTACCTGATGCTGTTTATGCCATGTCCAACCTGATATCTTTTGCACTTTTCCCATGCTTGTTTTAACCTGCTATGGTGTGATTTAGCCGTAGCTCAGTGTTCCTCTTTTGTCAAGCATCTCCTGTAGATCACTGCCATATGCTTTGTTTTTATGTTGGGGTGATGTAGCATAGTTTCTTGATGTATTCTAAGTGCTATCGTGCTGTTAACCGCAGATTTGTGTCATTCTTGTTTTGCTTGCCATTTGCAAACCGTGAATCCGATTCCGGTGATCTTTATATCAATTTCAACCGAAATCATCTCATATTTCCAGCGGCATACTTGGTTTGCCAAGTTGATGCCTTGTTCATCATTTCCCTTGCGGAGCTCGCATATGCATTGCATATCACATCTCGCATATCATGTCATGTATTGCATCATGTTGCTTGTGCATTGCTCCATGTTTGATTGTGGTTCCATTGCTTGTGTTCTTGCTTTGGATAGAGCCGGGAGACGAGTACGTGAACGAGGAACCTGTTGAGAATGCTTACGAGGATCAAGCCTTCGACAACTCTGAGAACCTTGCAGGCAAGATGACCATACCTTCGATATCACTTCTATCTTTGCTTTGCTAGTTGCTCGCCCTATCGTTATGCTAGCTCTACCTGCCATTGCTTATCATGCCTCCCATACTGCCATGTTAAACCTCTAACCACCATTTCCTAGCAAACCGTTGTTTGGCTATGCCACCGCTTTTGCTCAGCCCCTCTTATAGCATTGCTAGTTGTAGGTGAAGATGAAGTTTGTTCCTTGTTGGAACATGCATATTTTGGGATATCACAATATCTACTGTTTTAATTAATGCACCTATATACTTGGTAAAGGGTGGAAGGCTCGGCCTTATGCCTGGTGTCTTGTTCCACTCTTGCCGCCCTAGTTTCCGTCATACCGGTATTATGTTCCTTGATTTTGCGTTCCTTACGCGGTTGGGTGATTTATGGGACCCCCTTGATAGTTCGCTTTGAATAAAACTCCTCCAGCAAGGCCCAACCTTGGTTTTACCATTTTCCACCTATACCTTTTTCCCTTGGGTTTTCGCGAGCCCGAGGGTCATCTTTATTTTAGCCCCCCGGGCCAGTGCTCCTTCGAGTGTTGGCCCGAACTGAGCTGCCTGCGGGGCCACCTCGGGGAAACTCGAAGTCTGGTTTTACTCGTAGCTAGTCTCATCCGGTGTTGACCTAAGAACGAGATATGTGCAGCTCCTATCGGGATTTGTCGGCACATCGGGCGGCTTTGCTGGTTTTGTTTTACCATTGTCGAAATGTCTTGCGAACCAGGATTCCGAGACTGATCGGGTCTTCCCGGGAGAAGGTTTATCCTTCGTTGACCATGAGAGCTTATGATGGGCTAAGTTGGGACACCCCTGCATGGTATTATCTTTTGAAAGCCGTGCCCGCGGTTATGAGGCAGATGGGAATTTGTTAATGTCCGGTTGTAGATAACTTGACACTTGACTTCATTAATATGCATCAACCGTGTGTGTAGCCATGATGGTCTCTTCTCGGTGGAGTCCGGGAAGTGAACACGGTTTGGGTTATGTTTGATGTAAGTAGTTTCAGGATCACTTCTTGATCGCTTCTAGCTTCTCGACTAATGCGTTGCTTCTCTTCTCGCTCTCACTTGCGTATGTTAGCCACCATATATGCTTAGTGCTTGCTGCAGCTCCACCATATTACCCCTTTCCTACCTACAAGCTTAAATAGTCTTGATCTCGCGGGTGTGAGATTGCTGAGTCCCCGTGGCTCACAGATTCTACCAAAACAGATGCAGGTACCGATGATACCAGTGCAAGTGGCGCAATCGAGCTCAAGTGGGAGTTTGACGAGGACCTTGGTTGTTACTATGTTTCGTTTCCAGATGATCAGTAGTGGGCCCAGTTGGGACGATCAGGGATCTAGCATTTGGGGTTGTCTTCTTTTCATTTGGATTTGACCGTAGTCGGTCTATGAGTGTATTTTGGATGATGTATGAACTTATTCATGTATTGTGTGAAGTGGCGATTGTAAGCCAACTCTCTTTATCCCATTCTTGTTCATTACATGGGATTGTGTGAAGATGACCCTTCTTGCGACAAAACCACCATGCGGTTATGCCTCTAATTCGTGCTTCGACACGTGGGAGATATAGCCCCATCGTGGGCGTTACAAGTTGGTAATCAGAGCCATCCCCCGACTTAGGAGCCCCCTGCTTGATTGTTTGCTAGCGTTGTTGAGTCTAGAAAAAAAATGTTTTGAGTCTTAGGATTATATATATCGGAGAGTAGGATTCTTTTTACTCCTCAGTCCCTTCGTCGCTCTGGTGAGGTCTCCTGACATAGAAGTTTTGACTCTATTCTTCTCAAATTTCACTAATTTTTTTTAGGATCACACGAGTATCTTGGAATCGTTCCGATGGTTTTGTGACGAGAACATTGTTCTTGGTGCCTCCTGACATTTAGGGGTTGTGGCAGTGTCCCGGGGAGTTGAGCTCCGACGTGTTGTCGTCACAATTTTATCGTTGCAGTTCCGGAATACCTGAGTTTTGCCGACATCGAAAATCTCTTTCATGCAGTTGTTGGTGAGATAACCTCGACATCACCCAGTACTGGGGAGTTCGGGAGTATTGCCATAACTCGTATAACAGATGCTTTTCGAAGGTTGAGGTACACGATTTCCGAAGGTTTCTTGGTTATGTGTTGACGGATGGATACGGCTGGATGTAGGGATTGTTAGTTTGGGTGAGATATATTGCTTCCCCTGTATCCCCAACACCTGATTGCATAACCGGAAAGTTTCGGGAGTTTATAGCTGGGATTCAAGTAGCTCTAGCATTTCTTCCCACAGATATTTGGTTTGTGATTGGGTAATCCTTACCACTTATTTATTCCATTCGTACCTTGCTTTTTATTTTCTTTCATCAATATCTCATCAAGTGGCGTCTCACCTTAATGGACGTGATGTTTACTTTGGAATTCATTCGTTCATCCTTGTTCGAATGTTTATTGTGAAGACTATATGTTGCAATTTCTATCCGTTGATTCAACTTGCCTATCTGTCTATCAAGATGCTAATGGATGTCACCCTCTTCAGGATGGCTCCGCCAACGCGTCAGAATCCTGAACGCAATGATGGGAGTCAGGCGAACCCTCCACCTCCACCTCCGCCTCCGGAGGCATGGCAAACTTTGATGGCAACCACTAACGCCAACGCTCAGTTGTTGATTCAGCTGATGCAAGAGCGCAACCAAGGCCAAGGCAACCAAGGAAATCAAGGTCAAGGGCAGTTCAACCATCAGCCTCAGTTTCCTACCCTCAACCAGTTCCTTGCAAATTAGCCGAAGTCTTTCAGCTACTATGCCGAGGCCACAGACGCCGACGATTGGCTCGTGGATATCAACAAGCATTTCGAATGCAGCAATGTCAGGCCTGAGGACTACGTCAAGTTCGCTTCTTTTCAGCTCAAGGATCAAGCAGCTGATGGGTTCCAGCAATACAAGGATTCCAGAGGAGGTCGAGTGATTACTTGGACTTACTTTTGTCAGGACTTTAAAGCTCACCTGATTCCTACCAGTGTTGTTGAGAGCAAGCGTGAGGAGTTCCGCAATCTCAAGCAAGGCAACATGTCAGTGTACGAATACAACAAGCAGTTTTAGAAACTTGCTTGCTTCGCTAAACAAGACGTTCCTGATGAAAAGAGTATGATCTATCAATTCAGAGGTGGCCTTAGAGAGGATCTGCAGTTAGCTCTCATTCTTGTTGAGCCTACTCAGTTTGATCAATTCTACAATATGGCTCTCAAGCAAGAAGGTGCTCGGCTCAAGTGTGAAGCTTCTAAGAAGAGAATGAGGGATGCAGTTCAGTCTTCTTCTTCCTCTCAAGTGGCAGCTAAGCAGCAAAAGTTCTACCTTCCTCCTCCTCCGTTTTGTCAGCCTTATCAGCAGAAGAACTCAGATGGTCGTGGATCTTCCCACCCACCCAACCCAGGCTTTCAGAACAAGTCTAATTCTCAAGCTCCAAGGTCAAATGCTCCTTATCACCGTCCGCTCTCAGAGGTGACTTGCAACAAGTGCCAGTAGAAAGGTCAGTACGCGAACAAATGCTTCAACCAAAGGCGCCTTCCTCCTCCTCCTCCTGTGAGGTCTTCAAGCAATGCAGTGGTCAAGCATAATCCCAAGTCTGCAAAGGTGAACATGATGAATGCAGCTCAGGCAGAGGTTTCTTCAGACGTGATAATGGGTAATCTTCCAGTTAATGATATTCCTGCAAAAGTTTTATTTGATACCGGTGCATCGCATTCTTTCATGTCATATCCTTTTGCATCGAAGCACAGTTTTGACACAGAGGAATTACCTAAAGCTATGCAAGTTATTTCTCCGACTAAGCGCTTGAGCTCTAGCATGATGGTTCCGAATGTTGGTATCAAGATGGGCGACTATAGATTCCTGTCTTCTCCAATTGTCCTTGGTGACTCGGACATCTCTAATTCTCGGGATGGACTGGCTTTCTCAGCACAAGGCTCAGCTTGATTGTGCTGCCAGGGAAATTCAATTGACACACTCTTCTGAGGATGCTATCATCTATGCCGATCGTGATGAAACCATTCGGTTGTTTTGTCTCAATGAGAAGCGTGAGTTGGATGCTATTTCTCAAATTCCAGTCGTTTGTGAGTACCAAGATGTCTTTCCAGAAGAGCTTCCGGGTATGCCTCCTCATCGGCCAGTCGAATTCGTTATCGATCTTGAGCCTGGAACTGAACCCGTTTGCAAGCGTCCTTACAAGCTTGGACCCAAGGAGCTCAAGGAATTGAAGAAACAACTCGATGAACAAGAGCGTCTGGGTTTGATCAGACCGAGTTCATCTCCATGGGGTTGTGGAGTTCTTTTTGTCCAGAAGAAGGATGGCACGGACCGACTTTGCGTTGATTACCGTCCATTGAACAAGAAGACAATCAAGAACAAGTATCCACTTCCCAACATCAATGAGCTTTTCGAGCAACTCAAAGGTGCTAAAGTATTCTCCAAGCTTGACCTTCGTATGGGTTATCATCAGATTCGCATTCGTGAACAAGATATTCCCAAGACAGCATTCAGAACAAGCTATGGTTCTTATGAATATACTGTCATGTCTTTCGGCCTTGTCAATGCTCCTCCAACTTTCTCTCGAATGATGAACTTTATCTTCAGCCCCTACACCAATGGATTCGTCTTGGTGTATCTCGATGATATTTTGGTCTTCTCCAAGAATAAGTCGGATCATGCCAAACATTTGCAATTGGTGCTCGACAAGCTCAGAGAGCATCAATTCTATGCGAAGTTTTCCAAATGTGAGTTCTGGCTTGATGAAGTTCTTTATCTTGGTCACATCATCTCCGCCAAGGGCATCGCTGTTAATCCCGAGAAGGTGTCTTCAATTGTGAATTGGGAACCTCCTCAGAATGTCAAGCAGCTCCGCAGTTTTCTTGGTCTTGCAAGCTATTGCCGAAGATTCATTGAGAACTTCTCTAAGATTGCAAAGCCTCTTTTCAAGCTACTCCAGAAGCATGTCAAGTATGTCTGGTCGCCTGAGTGTGACGTTGCTTTCAACACCCTCAAAGAGAAGCTAGTCACAGCTCCTGTCTTAACTCCTCCTGATGAATCCAAACCATTCGAAGTCTTCTGTGATGCTTCTCTTCAAGGTCTCGGTGCCGTGTTAATGCAAGAGAAGAAAGTTGTGGCCTATACCTCTCGTCAGTTGAAGCCCAATGAAAAGAACTACCCCACTCATGATCTCGAGTTGGCGGCAGTTGTCCATGCATTGATAACATGGAGACATCTCTTGTTGGGAAGGAAAGTGGACATATTCACTGATCACAAGAGCCTCAAGTATATCTTCACTCAACCCAACCTCAACCTTAGGCAAACTCGATGGGTCGAAATGATTCAAGAGTACAATCCAAGTACTGAATATACTCCTGGCAAGGCGAATGTGATTGCAGATGCACTGAGCAGAAAGGCTTATTGCAACAGCTTAATTCTCAAGCCCTTCCAACCGGATCTTTGTGAAGCTTTCCGCAAACTGAATCTTCAAGTTGTTCCTCAAGGCTTTCTGGCCAACCTCATGCTCTCTCCTACTTTGGAAGATCAAATTCATGAGGCACAACTCCTGGATACCATGGTGAAGAAGGTGAAACGTGGTATTGACAAGGGCATTTCCAAATACAAGTGCTACCGCTTGGATGACAAAGATACTCTTTTCTTCGAGGATCGAATTGTGGTTCCCAAAGGCGATCTGAGAAAAGTCATTATGAACGAGGCACACAATTCCCACCTATCCATTCATCCTGGAAGTACAACGATGTACCATGACCTCAAGCAGTCGTATTGGTGGACTCGAATGAAGCGAGAAATTGCTCAATTCGTGAATGAATGTGATGTCTACAGAAGGGTGAAAGCAGAACACCAAAGACCAGCTGGTCTCCTCCAACCTCTTGCTATTCCGGAATGGAAGTTTGATCACATCGAGTTGGACTTCGTGACTGGATTTCCTAAGTCCAAGCGTGGAAATGATGCTATCTTTGTTGTCATTGACAAGCTTACTAAAGTGGCTAATTTCCTCCCTATCAAAGAATCTATCACAGCAGCTCAGCTGGCAGAGCTATACACCTCCAGGATTGTCTCCTTGCACGGCATTCCACAATTGATCTCTTCAGACCGTGGAAGCATCTTCACTTCTAAGTTCTGGGACTCCTTTCAGAAGGCCATGGGCACCAACATTCGTTTCAGCACAGCTTTCCATCCTCAAACAAGTGGCCAAGTCGAGCGAGTCAATCAAATCCTTGAAGACATGCTCAGGGCTTGTGTCATCTCTTTCGGTATGAAGTGGGAAGGTTGTCTTCCATATGCCGAGTTCTCCTACAACAACAGCTTCCAAGCGAGTTCGGGCAAGGCCCCATTCGAAATTCTCTATGGCAGAAAGTGTCGTACTCCTCTCAATTGGTCCGAGATAGGTGAACGCCAACTTCTTGGCAACGACTTGATCACAGAAGCCGAAGAAATGTGCAAAGTCATTCGTGAGAATCTCAAGGCCGCGCAATCGCGCCAGAAGAGTTACTATGATAGCAAGCACCATGACTTGGCTTTTGAAATCGGAGACCATGTCTACCTCCGCGTCTCTCCAATGAAAGGCACTCGCCGCTTCGGTATCAAAGGGAAGCTTGCCCCTAGATACGTGGGTCCTTTCAAGATCATCGACAAAAGAGGCGATCTCGCCTATCAACTTGAGCTTCCGTCCAATTTTGCAAACGTGCACGATGTGTTTCACGTGTCACAGCTTCGCAAGTGCTTCAAGACTCCTGAGCGCACTATCAACTTCGAAGAAATTGACCTCCAAGAAGATCTCTCTTATCATGAGCACCCCGTTGCTATTCTCGAAGAAACCGAGCGCAAGACTCGCAACAGGTCAATCAAATTCCTGAAAGTGAAGTGGTCACACCATTCCGACCGAGAAGCCACCTGGGAGCGCGAGGATCACCTCCGTTCCGAATATCCGGAGTTCTTTCAGTCCTAGATCTCGGGACGAGATCCTCTTGTAGTGGTGGAGTGTTGTAACACCCCGGATGTAACTTTCCATATTTGTAACTCCAACTCTTGCCATTTTCGGCTATGTGCTATGATATTCCCTCTGTGGTTGGGTTTTGTTTTTCGTTTTGCATTTTGTTCATGTCATGCATCTCATATCATGTCATCATGTGCATATCATTCACATACGTGTTCATCTCATGCATCCGAGCATTTTCCCCGTTGTTCGTTTTGCAATCCGACACTCCCACGTGCACCGGCGCACACCTCTTGTCTCTTTTCGTGAGCGGGTGTTAAACATTCTCGGAATGGACCGAGCCTTGCCAAGTGGCCTTGGTACACCACCGGTAGACCACCTGTCAAGTTTCATGCCATTTGGAGGTCGTTTGATACTCCAACGGTTAAGTGCTTAACCGCAAAGGCCTCTTTTTGGTTGCAACCCAAAACCCCTCCAAAACAGCCCAATAACCCATCTAAGTCACTTCCATCCTCTAGGGCGTTCGATCACGATCGTGTGGGCGAAAACCGCACCTCATTTGGAGCTTCCTAGCTTCCTCTACCTCTATATAAAGACCTCCATTTCCAAATCCCGGATGAATCCACCTCTAACCCTAGTCTTCTTCCACCCCGCGTCGCCGGACACGTCCGGTCCGGCCGGACAAAAATCCC